>NW_018020643.1:534149-583724 GCF_002006095.1 Pseudomyrmex gracilis
GGTGGTGGCGGCGGCGGCGGCGGCGGCGGCGGCACGGTGGTCGGACAGTTCCAGTTCCGTTTCGATTAGGCGAGTCCACGCGCCGGGTTTTTGGCTCGCGTTCTCGTAACACACTGAGCGAGGAGGAGAGCGTACGCGTGATGCCGTTTGCTGTGCTCATTGACGCCACCCGGTGCTGCTGCCGTTGCCTGTGCTGTCGCTGATGCTACCATCTCCGCTGTTTACCCGGCGCGCCAGCCGCACGCCAACATTCACGAGCGTATCCAGGAGGAAACGAAGTGAACGGATCTCGTGCGGCAAGGCGCGAGAGAGAGAAAAACGAGCAGAGATAGAAAGAAAGGTGGGGAGGAGAGAAAGAGAAAAAGAGCTCCTCTCGTAGATGTACAACGAGCTACAACGTCGTGATTCGATCCGCGTATTCGAACACGGTTTACTCGTGAACAGGCCAACCTCGCGGTTATGGCCACGCCAGGGCCAGGTCGCCAGGGTTACAGACGTGCACAGTAAAGTCTGCATGTCCCGATTTACTGGGTTTGTATATACGTACGTACGTCAGTTTGCTTCTGCGTGCTCGAATCGCTCCATATATGCGTACATACATGTATATACACACACACACATACACGCGCACGCGCGCGCGCGCGCGAACGCATATCTGCCTGTGCGCGTTCATACATGTACAGTGTCATTCGTCTCTTGACGGTAGATCGCTCCGACAGCGAAGAGACTCTCTCTCCATCTCTTTCCTTGCCGGCCCTCTAGCCCAGTTCCGGGCTACGGTCACTGATCCATCGATAAGGAAGTTTGCTGTCCTCTCCTGTGGTGGATTTGTTCGTGCGCGATGCGCGAGGAATCCGCGAGACGAGTATCTCGTTGCCGCATAGTCGCGGTTCAGCGGCGTAATGTGCTATCGCGCTCACGTGACCGGAGAATTTGCGGAATGGCGCGAATTATGGCTAGAAACAATTAAGTATAAGATTAGAAGATAGAGATTCAATGACGTAATGCCTTTTCTTTGAGAATCACTTTCTGCTTGCACATAGTTCAAAGATTGAATATTTCGGTTTTTTCACTTTTCTCTATCGTATTTTCACAGATTTCAGAAACGGTCGTGTCTCTAAAGTTTCATCGCTGGTGTGTGTTTTGATTAAACATACAATTTCTCTCTGTATAATTCTTTTTATTAATTTAAAATTAAAAACACACGCGTGTCTTATTGTTAATTATTTTAATTAATTATTTAATCGTGTGTATTTTATTAAATAAAAAAAAATAATAAAAATCAAATACTCATAAAATCGTTGAATATTATACTCGCTCAAGCATTTGATATGTAGAATCTAATCTAAAAATATGAAAATTACTAATTCATTAATAATTCACCAAGTCATTAATACACATTTTCCGAGGATGTTTTGTATACATCGATTCCCGATACATCGGACTTTGACTACGTAAGACGTATCGTTTCTTTTTTATTTTTTGTCTCTATGTCACACAAATTCATTCGGGATATCAATTTTTATGGCGATCGAAAGTGTTATTGACTGGAAAAAGATTTATAAGATTTCATTTTCTGTTTATAGTCTAGGTAAGTCTCGAAAGTAAACAATATTAATTTATTTATTTCGTAAAATTATTTTTATCTCAAAAATTTATATATATATATATATACATATGTATAAAATTATATTCTTATCGCAACTAAAAGACTCGTAAAATTATAAAAGTATAAGAAAATTATAAGGTAATATATCAGAGTTATTAGACGTTACGCTTTGTTGTTTTCACATGAAATCATTACACTGCAAGAACATTAATTACTAATTCTTAATGAGTAAAGTGGCAGCCGCGATATCCTTTCTTTTCTTAACTCGGCAAAAAAAAACTTTTTTTACAAAGCTTTCTTTTATTCGATCTCTTACGCATCGAGATGTATATTATAAATATAAATATATTTTATATAAATGTCACACAACAAAGCAGAGAATTTGAAAATCAAATTTAGGACGCGATGAAATCTGCAATTACGTCCAGGATTATAGACTATAGTTTTTTTGACAATACTAACTACACGTCAAAGAGTGTTGGCTCGTCTTTGCCGCTTTCTGCATGTGTACTTTCAATGTTTTTCCAGTAGCAAACCGTGAGGTGATATTCCCCCAACGAAAGATCTTCTCAAAGTGTAACGACAATTCTTCCGCGACTAAATACAAAAACTAAAAACTCAATTACTTTGCGGTAATATCCAGATATACTGGATTTGCACGCATTTAACTTTCTCCCAGAATATAGCGTTCACTTTCCGTAGCTGTGCTCTCTCTCTCTCTCTCTCCTAGATTTCGCGGCGACGATCGCTAACAAGACCGATTTGCTCGCGGCTATGGTGGAATGCGCTCGTATTAGCCTAAAGATAGGAGAGATACGCGCGAGTACAGCGCACGTAAGCGCGTGTGTACGCGAGAAAACTTGAGCGAATGAGCGACGGTAAAAGACACGCGTGTCATAGATGCGTAATTTATTGCTACGCGTGACACTTGGCAACCGCAAAACGTCAGATTGGCGCGCGCCGGCCGAATATGACTTAGCATGTCGTCGCTCTTTGCTCGCTTATCGATGCTGTTAATCGAAGAAGCAGCACGCGCGCGCCCTCGCTTGATGCCTTTCCTCGTCAGTGACCGCGGTCTCGCCGCGTGCGAAAATATGCGCGACATCAAAGTTAGTTAAAGCGCCGAGGCCGGTCTCAGGGCGCGGAGAAGTTCAGAGGCGCGACTGTAGTGAGTAAAACCACCCTGCCCCCTCGCGGTACGCATCTGTAGTTTAATCCCCCATACACTTCTCGAATCGTGTTTCTTACCTTCTACCCCCTCGCCCGTCGTCCTAGCCTAACTTAATCCTAACCTAACCTGACCTAACTTAATCCTAACCAACGTAACGTAACCTTCCTTCCCCCCGCAGTCACCGTTCGCCTTCCCCCTCCCCCGCGTTCTCGTTGCCCCTTAGAATCTTCGTCGCCCTTCCGCTCCCTCCCGCCCTCCTGCCACTCTAAGGTCCTCCATTTTGTCGTGATTCCTCTAGCTCTAAACGTAAATCGAATATTTTCCTTGCACACGCCACCGCTGTCACTCTGCGACAGGAGATTTCCGTGTGCGAAATTTCGTTCGCAGTTAACATACTGTCACTGTGACTTCGAACGGCGATTACTATGGGACTTTACTGTAGGTCGTCCTCCTGGAAGGTGTCAATCCCCGTATATCGTTGTTCCCCTTTTCTTTTTATCTCTACGCGCACACGTTTCCTTGTCTCCATTGCTCTTTTACGCGCTTCCATTCTCTCTTCTCTCCGTACTCTCTGTTTCTCTTTCCTCGCCCCACCATACCGTCCCGATGCCCCTCATGCTCCCTTCTCTCTCCTCCGCTCCATAAGTCTCACTCTATCCTCTATCAAGTTTGTTCTCTCCAAAGTGTTAATCTTGTGTCTTTTTTAATAAGACGCGATTTTCTCAAGCCGTAGCGTCGTGTGCCGGGTTTCGCCGTTCGTATAGTGTAACCTCTTTCGGCACCGCCGAGAAACGATCATCATCGACTCGCTTCTCTCGCCTTTGCTTCCCGTATTCGTCGGTCTCGTACTCATTCTCGACGTTGTCATTGCTGTTGTTCGAGTTCGGTCCTGTGCGCTTCTACGTTTCGACTGGGTCTTTACTATGTGGCGACGTCCCGTAATACTTCCGATAACAATCAAATCGTACAAACGTTCTTCGTTGTTATAGTCCAACGCTGGTTTGTTCAACGTTTTTGCCTTTTATTTAACTATTTCTGTTGCGATTTGTTCTCGTTGTATTTCACGTCCCTTATTTTTTTTTTTCAGATGTCCGCTGGGTCACAAATTCAGATGGCACCCCAAACAACCGTAAACTCTGGTCAGACAGTTTATAGTCAAGACTCGAACATGAGCACTGGTAAGTTAACATTTTTGTTGATAGAAATAATTAAATTCTCTTTGCACAAGACTCTGATCTTTTACATAACTTATTTGCATTGGAAATCAAGTTCAGTGGATCTGGAAAATTTTCTATTCTATTGCTGAATATTTTGTTATAATTAAGACAATTTTTATATATTTTATATTTATTATTTATTATGATTATAATATTTCTAATAAAATACTATAAATTATATAGGCTCATCACATAGTGATAAGGAGGTGGATGCAAACACTCCAGAAAAGGTACCAAGAACTACTTCTGAAAGAAAGAGGAAGCGTAAAGATGATGGAGGTGGGGGTGCCCCAGGTGGATCTGTGGCAAGTAAAGGTGCTAGATCGGTTTCTGCTCTCGATAATAAGAAAATCAATGAGTATTTTCCCAAGCACCATTTGGCCAACAGTCCTATTCGGCATGGTGGAGCCAAGAGTCCTTCTCCTCAGCAAGGTTATCCTATGGTAAGATCTAAAACAAATGTTGATTAGAATATTGACAACATTAACTTCTCTTTCTATGTATAATATACATTTTTATTTTTCTTTTTTTCTTTTTTTTTTTGCCAACAGTATCCACCATCGCCTCAACAGTTACTTAATCCACAAGTAACGACACCTAATTCTTCAGTGGCGGAATTTTCTTCCTTGATGCAACCACCGAGACCTCATCCTCAACCTCCACCGCCTCCACCACCAACCTCAACACAACCTGCGGGCTCGATGGTCAGCAAGCAGGTCCAGGTAAGGCCTACCAACCTCAATAGGACAAGCCAGGTCAGGCAAGCGAAGACTAACACCCATAATGTAAGCAAAGTTCGATAATATTTGCAAGCATTTTATAAGAAACGACCCAGTGTGGAATTAGTGTCTCTGCGCCACAATATCGAGTTGTGGCAAGAATATGTAAGTTTAAACATTTTCAAAACTTTTCAAAAAGTTCATTATATGTGATAGTGTGCAATTTTCTTTTCTGATTCATAGTTTAAAATTAAATCGGAGTCTTATTGTCATTAAAATTGCACTTAAAAATAAAACAGGTGCTTGTTTAAAAAAAAGTGTCATTCTAATAATTGTTTTCTGAAGATAAACTTGATAAAGATCACGAGAGAATTGATGTAAATAGCAACGAAAAGATTTACATTATCATCTTTAGAGAGATAATCCAACTTTCAATCGGTATTTAAAGTATTTCGAAATTCTAGATAAAATATACTGTAAACTGCGAATATACGAATGTGTACTCAGATATCTGTTTTGAAGAGATAATTTTCTAGTTTATTCTCTTTATTCTAAAATTGTATATTTTTATAACTATAGTTTGATAGTTTTTGATATGCAGTTTATATACATAGGATTATATTAGAAACACCAAATTTTCCACACGTCTGCACTTGAAAACGTGTAATGGGCATTTCTTGTCAAATGTTTGCAGTAAAATGAGCTAATTTTGTACCGAACTGTAGCTCTGTATACATTTGTTATTACACAAATACAGGCTATCTTGTAATGACATTCTTCGCTATGAAATTTTTGAGAAATTTAATAAAGTGCCTTCAAAAATAATAAATTCTAAATACTGGTCGCTCAGTATGAGCGAACGTTGAAGGCGCATATTTTATTACTTTGGCATATGCACATTTTTTTTGTAGGATTCATTGAATATTGCATTTGAGTTCTAATGAGTCCAATATACTGTTTCGCGAAATAAAATCCACTAGCAATTTTGTTATAGTAGACTTTCCAGTAAGAGCAGCATGTGATTTTTTCTATTTATCAGGCATATTTAGCCAGCCACTTTACTAATTATTTTATTTCATTCTCTGTAAGCAGTCAAATTTTATGGCCGATTTACGTTTGTTTGTTTTTTTTTTTTAAACGACATGTTGCTGATTTCAAATCACGTGCTGTTGACGGAATCTGCTATATATATATAAATATATATATATATATGTATACATATGTACATATATATATATACATATATATATATATATTAACGTTTATATAAGTATTATTTACATATGCATACATTTGGTGTTTTCCTTGCTGCCTGTGTGACCCTCAGTTTCATCTCAGCGTTTGCTCACGTTGCCTAAGTTTTGCTCTCTAATTTGTTTTTGATAAACAGAAAGTCATATGTCATATGTAGAGCGAATATGGAAACAATAGAATGTTATGTATTTCAACAAATAATTAACAAAGTTATCTTTGCTGAGTATGAACACTTTACATATGTATAAGGTATAGTGTTCATAACATTTCAGACAAATTATTGACAAGTTTTGTTAAATTGTTTTATGTATATGCGTGTGTGTATATATATATATATATATACTATACATATATATATATATATATTATATATATATATATGTACATATATGTATATGCTTTGTACGTGCAAGGTATCCAGTATTTATGAGCAATGCTGACAAATGTATCAGATGTTACGGTAACATCATGTTTCATTTATCGTAAAATTATACAAATTGTATTCCAGACAGAACTTACTTGCCAGAGGATACAAGAGTTTGAAACACAAGCTTCGTCAGACTTAGAACTACGTAACAACAAAATTGATGAATTAAATAGGGTAAGTAAAAGATTATAGTTTTGATCATTACTTTGTGAAGTAAAAACGGTCTATCATTCTTTAAACAACAATTTCCACTATACTCGATCAAATATGTAATCTAAAAATGCTTATTATGCAAACAAACTTTGTTATGTATAGTGATAATAATGACATACTGGGGCAATTAATTCAAAGTAATGTTTTTTTTTTTTTTTTTTTTCATCTTCTGTTGCAGACAACAGATGAACTCAGACATCAAATGGCGAATCAACAGAAAGTGATTGAGCAGCACAAATCACATATAAATAAGTGTATAGACGTTGTAAAGAAGTTATTAAAAGAAAAATCAAACATAGAAAAAAAGGAGGCTAGACAAAAGTGTATGCAAAATAGACTGAG
Source organism: Pseudomyrmex gracilis (assembly GCF_002006095.1). Taxonomy (NCBI): domain Eukaryota; kingdom Metazoa; phylum Arthropoda; class Insecta; order Hymenoptera; family Formicidae; genus Pseudomyrmex; species Pseudomyrmex gracilis. The sequence goes on from NW_018020643.1 coordinate 541,102, forward strand.
GTTGGGTCAGTTCGTGACGCAAAGGGTAGGCGCGACCTTTCAAGAGAACTGGACCGACGGTTATGCATTTCAAGAACTTGCTCGACGGCAGGAGCAGATAGCGACTGAGCGAGAAGAAATTGACAAACAGAAGAAGCTGCTGCTGAAGAAGAGGCCGTCGAATAGTGAGACTGGCAGAAAACGTAGTCAACCACAACCCTCTTTGCATAACGGCACTGAAGCGACGTTTTTGAAACCGGATGCGGTACCTGGTTCATATACGTGGCAGGAGTATTATGAAGCTGACGAAATACTCAAGGTAATGTTAAATGTACTTTATATATCGTATTCTCTTAAAAAATATCAATATTTTCATTATTCTTAGAGCTTACTTATGTCTGTGTATAATTTTTAGTTAAGGCAAAGTGCGTTGAAGAAAGAGGATGCGGATCTGCAAGTAGAAATGGAGAAACTCGAAAGAGAACGTAATTTACACATCAGGGAGTTAAAGCGTATTCACAACGAGGACCAATCGAGATTTAACTCTCATCCTGTTTTGAACGAACGTTATCTCCTCTTAATGTTATTAGGAAAAGGCGGTTTCAGCGAAGTGCATAAGGTAATATTTTATATCAATATCAAATAAAAGTGTTTGTGTATTGAGTTACTCTTTTATTTTAATTTTTTACATATTTTACTCTTTCTCACTTTTAACGTCACAATTCAATATGGCTGTAACGAGAATAAAATATTGTTATTGTTTTCTTTTATTCTTAATTTTGTCGTGTCTTTTCCTGTAGGCATTTGACTTAAAAGAGCAACGATACGTAGCTTGCAAGGTGCATCAATTGAATAAAGACTGGAAAGAAGATAAAAAGGCTAATTATATAAAGTAAGTTTTTATCCACACTGCTTTAAAACTTGCGATATTATCATTAGATAATGTGGAAATGCTTTAAGAACTATTTTGCTTAAAAAAAAAAAAAAAAACGTTTGAATGTATTTTAATACGTAATAATTTTTTTTCTGTTGCAATAGACATGCGTTGCGAGAATATAATATACATAAAGCATTGGATCATCCCCGAGTTGTTAAGTTATACGATGTATTTGAAATTGATGCCAATTCCTTTTGTACCGTTCTGGAATATTGTGATGGTCATGATTTAGATTTTTACTTGAAGCAGGTAAATGTCTTTTGTACATAATTTTATGAAATCTCTTGCTGACGTACGTTGAACGACATGTGGTTACATTATCTTACATTCTTTTTAAATTTATCATTCTAGCATAAGACTATACCCGAGAGGGAAGCAAGATCTATTGTTATGCAAGTTGTATCGGCTTTAAAGTACCTCAATGAAATAAAACCCCCAGTCATACATTATGATTTAAAACCAGGTAATAAATACAAATTCTTTTATTATTGATTGATAATCTTTTGTATGATCAAAATTGTTTTTAATAAAAAATCTCTAATTACAAAAACAAAAGTGATAAACAAAACTGTAAAATTACTTTCTTTTCTATCAGGTAACATTTTGTTAACGGAAGGCAATGTGTGTGGTGAGATAAAAATCACGGATTTTGGTTTAAGTAAAGTTATGGATGAGGAGAATTATAATCCAGATCACGGAATGGATCTAACGTCTCAAGGAGCTGGTACTTATTGGTGAGTTGTGCCTTCATTGTTTATCTTTCAATATTTTTACTATAATCCAGTAATTGTTAATATAATTAATGGTTAATCGTATTCACTACAGGTATCTACCCCCTGAGTGTTTCGTTATCGGTAAAAATCCTCCTAAAATATCATCCAAAGTCGATGTTTGGAGCGTAGGAGTTATATTTTATCAATGCCTATATGGTAAAAAGGTACTTGTCGCAATATCGCGCATATAAAATTCCGCTTATTGTAAATATGATAAAAATGTGTTATATGTGTATATTTTTTTGTAGCCTTTTGGTCACAACCAATCGCAGGCCACTATTTTAGAAGAGAACACGATACTGAAAGCCACTGAAGTTCAATTCGCGAATAAACCGACTGTTAGCAACGAAGCAAAGGTACAATTTTGCCAGTAATATATACATATATTGCTTAAAAAATACGTGAAAAATCAGTTTTTTTCTTTAACATGATAATTTTGTTACAGAGTTTCATAAGAAGTTGCCTAGCATATAGAAAAGAGGAGCGTATAGACGTATTAACACTAGCTAGACACGAATACCTGCAACCCCCAGTGCCAAAACATGGCCGACAAGCAAACAGCCAACAGCAGCAGCAGCAACAACAACAAATTCAACAGCAGCAGCAAAGCTCGTTTAACATCGGCATGTTCAGTGGTATGAACGCGTCGAGCAGTTCGTAGTGGAGAGGAAGACCTAAGGAAAGACTAATATCCTTGATATGTACCAATACATGCCAAATCTTGAGCGCTCGGACTGTGCACATCATCTCATCTTAGGAAAATAACGATTGCTATAACCAATTGTAAATACTAAAAAAAAACTGGTTATTATCACCGTCATCACCATCCACCACCACCACCACCACCACCACAATTATTACCACACAATTTACCACCGCCATTACCACACCGTCACAACTATACTTACAGGATCGATTACATAAGGACATTGCAAGAGAGATGCGAGACTGGTCATCCGCAAGTCCAGAAGCTTGCGTCTTTCTACAAGCCATGCCACATTATTCAGCATGACAAAAAAAAAAAAAAAAACAATGTTGTGTTCGTAAATATTCAATTGTATTATCGTTCCTTGTATCAAACAGTGCGCTAACTTGATAATAGCGTTTAAAAGAAACGAGAGCGAGAGAGAACGAACGAGCGTGCGAACGAGAAGTTAAACATGTGATAAGTCATTACAAGATAAAAGTGACGCCTAGATTAAGGGGGAGGGGGGAAATAGAGCATGCGTGTTTGTGCGTGTATGTGTGTGTGTGCGCGCGTGCGTGAGAGAGAGAGAAAGAGAGAGAAAGAGAAAGCGACAAGTAATAAAACGAATAATGACGAGAATTCTTCCGGTGGAAACAAAAGCAACTTGATGAAAGAAAGAGAGCAACGAAGAGAGTAGGAGAGGGAAATAAAAAAAAAGGAAGAAATTCACAAAAGCAATCGGAACAATCGCTTTCCTGAAAACGACGTTCCTCTCTCCTGGCGTTTTAGTGTGCGTGAACGGACGCTAGAGGATTGTTAAAATTAGTGTGTGAGTGTGTATATATTTATACTATATATATAAATATAAATACATATAAACTGATAAAAATTCGACATAATATATATATATATATATATGGTGTAAAAAGAACGATGATAAGCATTGACAGTAGGAAGACAACTGTGGTGGCTCTATCCTCGCATGACCTCCAGCGCCGGTTTCTGGCATTCCGTGAATGCTCAGCCCGCGCATCATGTTACTTTATTCGAATATTAACAATTATTACTTGTATCATGACTCGAATAACGATCAATATACACGCGCATTCACGTCCACACACGTATATGAGTATACAAAGGAAATTGGTTGGTTGTTCCTATTCTGAGAGGAGAATGGACTTTATAATATCGGAACGATAGTCTAATAGAGAGCGAAGTGAGTATTGTGTAGAGAGAAAGGATGAGAGAGAGAGAGAGAGAGAAAGGGAGAGAGAGAAAGAGAGAGAGAGAGAGATAAAGTCATGACGTTCTCCCCAAATTGAAGAAGAAAAATATTGAAGTCCTCTAGTTCTCACCACCATTTTTTATATACTTGTAAAATCCATTTTTACACACACATTGTATATATTCTTTTTTAAAACACTGAAAAAATTCGTTCTAAAACAAAACGCGCACTACACGTTACATTTTTCCTCCTTCATTCTTCCTCTTTTCTTCTCTCTCCTCTCCATTCTTTTCTCTCCTTTTTTCTCTAAAGAAAGAAAGAGGGAGAGAAATACAAGAAAAGCAGATCCAAAATGTGTGTATAAAACAAGTTTTGTGCAAAAACGACTAGACGCGTTAATCAGACGATAAAATGAAAACAAAAAGATATAAAAATAGAAAGAACAAATTTCTAATATAAGAGCCGTGAAAAAAAAAAAAAAAAAAACGCTATACCGACCCAATCATTATTTCTTTACTCGTAATTTGTTTTATATATATGTACGTTATATATAGATAATTATTGAAATAGAAGACTAAGTTATTTTATCAAGTGCCCTTGCTTTGTATTATAGTCGCGTCCGTCGACGAGCCGCAGCTTCTGGGAGTAAAAGAAAACGAGAGAGAGAGAGAGAGAGAGAGAAAGAGAGAGAAGTAAAGAGTGTGCATTAAGAACGAACGAGAGAAAAAGAGAGACTGAACGAGTGAGTGTGTGTGTTGTTACAAAGTGTTGCATCAATTGATACAACATTGGGCACCGGGTATTGATTGACGACTCAATACTATCAATGTGATTGGCAAAAGTGTGGTGAGAGAGGAGAATACATTACAAGTCTGAACACAGAGTCTACTACTTAGATCCGTCGCTTCAATCTTGACAAAACATGCCAACCGTTCCCGCATCCTATAATCCTATTTTTTATGAGAAGACACGCAGTTGCAAAGATGGGGTTTGCTTTCTTTTCACAAAACATATTGTCTCAACACCATGTGTCTCTCGTGTCCATTGGACGACCTCTTTTATGTGAAGCTGTATAATTCCAAAGCATCTGAACGTAAGTCGTAGTTAGTTTTTGCTTAACTCTCATAATGACTAACAGAAATCTAAAAAGTGTTTTTGTTGACTCAGAGAGATAAACAATAATTACACTATAATAAATGAAAAATTTAATATATTAATTTACTATTTTGTATTATACTTTAATGAAAAGTAAAAATTGAATATATAATTATTTCTCGATTGTTACAATTGGGATTTAAAAAAGTAAATCATCAAAACTCTATACTTATTTATATCATCTATCTCTTTTTTGGTGACAACTATCTGAACAATATTTACACAACTTTGAAAAACTTTTTATATTTGCACACATTTTTCCTCTATCAATTTCACAGAAAACTGATAAATTAACATGTGCATGCAAGAAGAATTTATAATGAAAGATAAGAGTTATAAAATGAACTTATTAATCTACACAAGCGAGCTTTTTCTACTCAACGAAAAATAGTAATATAGAAAAACAGTTTTTTATTAAGACGATTCATCAAGAAATATCACAATTTTAAACAATTGTTTTCTTTTTTTTTTTTTTGCAATCGCCTCTGCGTGTCTCTCGCTATAGTTTACGATCTTCCTTACAATAAAAGAAAACCAAGAAAAAAGTGCGTCGAGGATGATGTATGAAACGTTATAGCAATAAATTTACGTATTTGTGTATAATTTAAAGTTAGTAAACTTATTAATTAAACATAACTTATACATTTCACATTGTATATTATCCCCGCTGCTTTTCGTTTCTCTTCTTTCTTTTTTTCTTTCGAGACGAACAATAATAAATTTATATAAAAGTAAAAATCGTTCGAAAAATTCGAAACATCAATTAGATTGAGAATTTTTGTAAAGCGCACATATAAAATGAGCTCGTGATTATTTTGAATCAATCTCGTCAATTTTGAAAATTTAATATAAGGTATTAATACAGTATCAATCTATGATACACATAAGTAGTCACAAGTGTGGACACTCAAATCGTTTCAATCTTACAATAAGAACACACTATGATTTATATATATAGGTTCTTTATACGATAAATATTTTATACATGAAAAATTATGAACTCTCATCAACGCCGCTAAATATTCCTCGAACTCATACGCAGTCAGGAAGAATAAACTAGGTTTCGTTGATAAATCGACGTATATATCTATCTATATATGTATATATATATATATTTTATATGTATATATATATACATATATAAAATTCTTTATATGTAGATGTATAATTATATATGTATATGTATATTTACATTACATATACATGTATAAGTTTATACGGGAATTATTCTTATCTAAAGACTAAGCGAGATACAAGTGTCCAGTGATATAAGTATGTGTCCAGAGATTGGTACTTTTACCTTAATCAACTCTGTGACAAGATATTTTACTTACAAATGTAAAATCGTGTTAATTGCAATCACAAATTTCTTTATTCTTAACCTACGAGTGAACAAGAATACACAAAATTAGTGTATGCATATACATATATACATATATGTTTGTATATATGTGTATGTGTGTGTATATACGTACATATATATATATATACATACATATATATATATATATATATATACACATATATGTGTATAATATATAGTCAGGAGATCGACCGACCACACCAATATGCGTCAAAGTTAATTATTTTCAAATCTTGTGTTAATATAAGAAATATAACAACTGTTAATTATACAGACAGGAAGAAAAGTTTAAGACAGGAGGAGAGAATTTAATTATTATAGAAACTAATTAACTTCTGACTCATATCCAGCCTTCACTTCGATCTTTATTCTGACTGTAATTTTAAATTTGTGATTTTCTCAGTTCTTGGTGTACAAAAAGAACTGTATTCTCGTTTCAGCTTTTTAAAAAGTTTACGATCTTTTTTTTCACTATCTATCTACAAAATAAAACATGAAGATATTTTAATTATTTATGTGTAAAGCCTAAAGTAACACTTGACAGTTTCGTTTAATTGATATTGAGCGCCGCATAGTAAGATCCCGTTCTGTTTGCGTGTAGTATGTGCGCGCGAGCGTGTATATATGTATAATAGACATTTAATTGTGTATAATTTATATATATATATATATTATATATATATATAGTCTTAGACAATCTTAAAAAAAATCCATATTGTGACGTATGTAAAAATATATTTAAAAATTGTGTATTTTTTCATATTTTCCTTTCTTTTCATTTTTTATAAAACATTTGTTTCCCGGTATGTCCGTACACATGTCTCTTTCTCTTTTTCTATTTTTTTTTTTTTTTGTTCTAAGTTACATCGAGAACTAACAGAGAATGAGACGTACAAATGAGATTCCGGCGACGAGATTAATATTATAATTGATACAACATATTATGTGATAATCTGAGATCTTGAAAAGAATACTCTTTTGCATTGCTAATTACAATCTGTGTAGTGTAGACGGCATCAAACGTTCTTTCAATAATGTATTTGCTCTTGTACACATCTTTTTCAATTTTCTAAAGAAAGAAAGAAAACTATATCCTATCTGTACTTAAACAAAAAAGTTGCAATTACATTGATACATCACAATAGAAAATACTATTCAGTCTCCTTGCTAAGATATTTTTTGCTTAAAAAACTTGTTTAACAATATAACAAGAAAGTTTATTTATATGCGTCTAAGTTAGCGGATAATTTTGTTTCTTTCTTTTTTTTTTTTTTGCAGAACCGTCCACGATGGTTTGCGGAAACACACATTCAACTTAATGAAACTTCACACGCTCCCAATAATTATAAACATTCGAGAAATAATTTAGATTGCATGGAGATTTTAGAATGTCAGAGTTCAAAAGTGCACAAACACACACACACATATACACATAAACATACATACGTACCAAATGAATCTTTTCTTTCCTTAAAGTAAATTTTACAACCAAGTTTTTCAAGCGGTAGAAAAAAAAACGTGTTTTGCACATAAAATTATTTACTAATTAATTATAATTATCGTTGACTTCGATAACGAAATCTTTGAAGATCACCGAATAAATTTGTGCTATACTTTACAAACAAACCACATGGAGTTTCACTTTCAAGATCCGTAATTCTGAAGTATTTCAGTCAATCCCTACTATCCCTAAAATATCTATTTTTCACGTGCAACACGACGACGTTTAATCAGAGTCATCGTCGTCGGATTTTAGCGCGTAAGATACGGGTTTTCGAACTCGACCGCCCGTTTTCCGGGGATATTGTGGTGGTGATAAATCACTTACAACTACATCTTCATCGGAATCTGATTTCTTTTTCTTCTTCTTTGTCTGCAAAAAGTAAATTAATTAAAAAAACTTATTCCGCAAACAAAATTTATATTGACCCAAACACTGTCACACTTACTGGACTTTGTTTACTAGAAAACATGTCATCCGTGTCGGAGTCCTCAGATATTTTTGGTTTCTTCTTCAATTGTCTCTTTACTCCTTTGCCGTTTTCAGTCTTTTTCTTAGCAGGTGCTGTAATGCGGGAGATAATAATGTAGAACAGTTTTTAATCGGATAAATAGATAAATGTTTTATATATTTACCTTTTTTGGGCGGTGTAAACTTCGTAGGTGAGTCTTCCCCGGACGAGGAAATTATTGATTTCTTTTCCAAAGAAGAATTACCAACTAACGAGTCGAAAAGCTCTTCCGAAGTCGCTGTAGAAAAAAAAAAAAAAAAAAAAAATGTTTAATACATTCGTAATACACATTTGACACCTGACGACTTAAATACGTATTATGTGCTTACGTGTCGGTTGGGGTGGTTTTTTGATTGGTTTAAAATTGTCATCAGAATCGCTTAGTACCACAGGTTCTTTCTTGAGTCTAGAAAGAAAAGATATACCAAATGAATAATAAATATTTGACAAACAATTGACAAACACAATAACATAGCGATTATTATACGTACTCAGAATCGGAAGAAGGACTGAACTTTTCAATACTGCCATCGTCTGAACTCTCGCTGCTCATATTATATTTCTTCTTGGCTGTGAATTCAAATAGATTTAGCGAAAATAGCGCGAGTCAACGTTTTACAAAATAATATAACGCATTAAGGTTGTATTCAGGGTAAGATCTCAGTCAAAAGTTTAAGAAACATAGCGTAAACCGAAGCTATTTTAATATTTAGATAATAATTGTTTGCTGGAAAAGTATTATTTGTATTAAAATAAGTTTAAAAAACTATTTATTATACTTTTAATGATTACGGAATAGTTTTCACGTATATTTTGTGTGCCATTTTAATGTTCACTTTTGATACTTTTGAGTAAGATTATACTCTACTTGCAACGTAAGATAAATGAAAAACTGGAAAATGTATTAATCATAAAAGTTCGTTAAAACGTAACAATTGATGTATAAAATTACAAATATAATTGTTTTATGTATATTAAATATATATTTTTATTAATTTTAGCAAAATATAAATTTATATTTTACGTGATATTCTCGAAACAATTATTTTTTCGAGTGGAATTTGTTTTTAAGATATTTATTGACAACTGCAAAAAGTTTCAAAAAATTACGGCATATCTATATCTACAGTTATTTTTTAATTTATATCAGAATATCGTAAAATCCCATAGGAACTCGTGTTAAATTAAAATCGTACTAACTTTTTAACAAGGCTCGCAAAGGAGCTGAAATTTTGCACAATTTTTTTTTTTTTTTTAAATATTATCTACTGACTGGCAAAATTTGAATAATCTGGCATATCTTTTATCTTACCCTGAATACAACCTTAAATGTGATTATCATTGAATGAAGTGCACAAACTGAACAATACCTGTAGTTCTACGCGATCGTGGTTGGGCCGGAACTGGTGAGAGGCTTTCAAAATCGATGTCATCAATTTCCGAATCTGAGTCCTTGTTCTTCTTTTTGGCACCTTTCTTTAAAGGTTTAAATGACAACGTTGTTTGTTTCAGTCCTGTTTATAAAAGAGTATATGTCGTAAGAGTATGTGTAATACCTGCTGTAAAGTATAGTGAGTGAAAAGATATACCAACCTTTCTTTCCAATCTTCTTTTCTAGCCTTTGGTCTAGGGTTTTGGAATTAGTATCGACTAATGCATCGAATTCATCTTTTTCATCCTGAGTGATCGGTTCTTTCTTTATCTAATACGGAAATTTATATAATAATATATTTTATTGCATAAATAAAAGATGAATCAATCAAATAATAATAAGAGTTTTACCTTTGTTTTCTTTATGCCTTCTTTCCTATCTTTTGTTACAATATTTGCTTTTTCGATTTTTTTCTTTAGTTCGCCATCGATGACAGGAAGAATACGACGAGTGTCCTCCATTTTGTAGAACCTCGAGGGTGGTTTTTTGTCGGTTCGTTTGCTGTCTTCTTTTCGTTCTTTTTCCTCAACCTGCACACAGAAATAATATAACAATAAGAAAAAATAAAACAATAAAAGCAACAATATAACAATAAGAAAAATTAAAGCAAGAGTTTCTTAAAAAAAAAAAAGAAAAAAAGAAAATTGGCTCACCTTGTTTAATTCACTTAGCAAATTTTCCAAATCTTCTTTCCACAAAGAAACCGGCGTACGAACTTGCAGTCTCTTTAGCTCCGCCATCTTCTCATCTCGTTGTCGCAACAAATCATCTTTCTTTTCCTTCGTCAAACTCCACATTGTCATTCCTAGAAGATAATCAAAATTCTCTTTTTCCATAGCGGTCGCGGTTGGGGTGTTTTCTTCATCCACGTCTGCAGCTTCTTCCTATATTTATTTTCATAATACACATAATTAAAATTACACGTATTTAACGTGATAGACAAGATCTTTAGACAAAAACAACCATAATCCATAAAAGCTTAAATGTTTAAATAAAGTTATCTTTCTAAGCTTTTGTGTCAAACAAACATATTTTGGAAAATGATTGTATTCGTCAAGAAATCTTCGAAGCAGTGACTCTCAAATGGTGTGCCGCAGAAAATACACTGATAGAGATTTATTACTGAATTATTTGTATGCATATATTCGTGCAGTTTAATACGTATCAATATATTTTTTATTGTTTCTTTTTGTACGCAATAGTGCGCCGCGAATCAAAAGAATTTGAAAACCACTGCTTTTTAGAGTTAGGACGTCTACATTGGAAGTTTTACATACTGTTTTTTTTTTTCTACATTAACTTACTTGATCCTCCTGATGTAGCAAAATAAATCAATACTAGTAAGTGACTGATTCTTTTACATACAGAGAACATATAGACAATTTCTGAGTAAAAGCTGTATCAAACGCTCTTACTTACCAAGGCTTGTTCCCTGTTCTGCGACAGTTTCCAAGCCGTCACCGGATCTGATTCGTAATTACGTCTAACTAATTCTGCTATCATGTCCTTCTTCTTCTTGTTTTCTATCACTAGAGTTCCATCGCATTTCTCGAGAATAAAACGCGCTTGATTCGATAGTTTGGCCGCCTCCGCTTGCAAAATTCCTTCTAAATAGTCTTTCCTCTTATGATACATCTCTAGTCGAACTTTGTAGAATCCTTTCATTATCTGCACTACGCTGTCGTACTTGTTTAAACACAGATTTTCATCAAATGCGCACTGCAAGAAGTGATATTGTTAAATTTCTAAATTTTACTTACAAAGAATATGAGCGATATTCGTATCATTTCTTACAAAATAAATAGTTTTATAACACGGTTACAATTTTATTTTAAGGACGATGTTATATGATCCGATTAGGAATATCGCTGTGTGTGTGAATATCTTACCATAGATGTTATTGTTGTTGTTGTCTGGAGTTTAAATGCTTTGTGAAGACCGTCCCTTTCTAGCTCGACTAATTTGTCACGATTCATTATTACTATAAAGTGCACCGATGTATCGGTGTTGTACTCCTTATAATCCCTGCGATAAAAATAACATTAAAAAAAAAAACAAAGAAAAAAAAAGTGAAAACTTTCAACAAATCGTAATACTTACGTAATGACAGCTGGGGTTTTGTCAGTTCCATGTAACATGGGTTCCAGTACAGTTTCCTTGTAAGTTTGTGTCCACATACCAATAGGAAGTTCGGTGATTTCAATTTTGTCAGGCCCGATTACGGATATTTCTCCGCTTATAACATAACGATAATCCCCACAGCTTTCTACAACGCCTTTGAAATTTTTGTAGTGGGGTTTCTAAAGTAAACAAATTGATTATGTGGCAGAATTTCAAATTGATGATAAGTGTATCTTTTGATACTTTTTTGTGATCTAACGGCACCATATTTTGTTAAATAGAAAAACCTATAGAAAAATCACATCTCTCAACTCTTTTATTCGATAATTTACAATATATCAGAATTGTATACCATCGGTTTTGGATCTGCTCCGTCCATCATTCTCTGTAGATTCTCAATAATTTCTCGTGGATTGTAGTTCGGTATTTTTGTCATCCATCCGGTGCCAATACCGTCAGCGCCATTTACCAATACCATGGGAATTACAGGTATGTAAAAGACAGGCTCGACCTTTTGATTGTCGTCATATTCGTGTTTCAGTAAAGCATCGTCGTGTTTGTGAAATATGTACCTTGCCAATGGGCTTTAAAAATAAAACAAAAAAAAAATAAGAAAAAAAGTTTATAGACAAGCATGCAATTTCTTAATCTGTATTACATGATGACAAATACCTAAGCATTGTGAAAATGTATCTCGGACTAGCAGCATCTTTTCCTCCAGCAAGTCTTGTACCGAATTGACCGATTGGTTGGAGCAGATTGATGTTGTTGCTGCCTACGAAGTTTTGCGCGAGATTGATTATGGTTGCCATCAAAGATGTTTCGCCGTGATGATAAGCGGAATGTTCGGCGACCGATCCCGCTAATTGCGCGACTTTCACCTCGCGTTTGTCATTGCGTTTTAAACAAGTAAATAACACTTTTCTCTGACCCGGTTTGAAGCCGTCGATCATACTCGGGATAGACCTCACGTTGTCATAGTTACTGAACAATACCAGCTCGACATTGATGAAGTCTGAGAAAGAGACGGCGCGCGTGTCCTTTTCGTAGAGAAAGCGCTCGCCAAGACCGATGTCCTTTCTTCTTTTAGTTTCGTTCATGTGATTCATTAGCCACTCCTTACGCTGATCTACGCACTTCTTGCTAAACGCCATTACAATATTTTGATCGTCTTGCTCGCCTTCGTATCGAAAACGTATTCTATGTCTGGCCATGTTCTCAAAGTACTCTTTCGCCTCTTTGGCGGTAGAAGTACCCAAACCTGTACAGATTCAAGGACACTTTGTTTTACATGGATTCTTTATATCGTAAAATAATAGTTAATATTACAAGTTTCGTAAATGTTTTAGTAAACACCTTTGTAGTATTTGATTTTGTATGTATGAAAATTCTCCGTATCCTTTTTCCACGCCTCGAATTCAGGTAAAGAAAAGAAAGATAAAACCTGATTGCCCTTTGTGGCTTTCACGATAGGTGTAATAAATTCTTCGATAAAATTCAGCTTCAACAATGACGGCCAGTTATGGTGGATAAAATTGATCAAGAGACCTTTGATATGTGAACCGTCCTAAGTAATAAAATTTTCACATATTTTAATCGTAAAAAATTTAATTGTAAATAATTTGTTTTAAATTTGTATTAGTTTAGAATCATAAACATTCACGCAAATAAATAAATGTATGTATAGTCGTTTTTTTATACGAGATTTTACCTGATCCTGATCAGTCATGATCATCATTTTTCCATAGCGCAAAGTCTTTAGATCGTCGCGAGTTTCATATTTTTTCTTGTATTGTAAACCAAGGATTTTTATCAAGTTATTGATTTCAGCGTTCTCCAAAATTTGTTTATGGGTGGCTTCTCTCACATTTAACATTTTACCTGTAACGAAATATAGAATTCAACTAAAACAATGAGACTTAAATAAATATTTTCCAGCAAAACCAAAACGTTTACCTCTCAATGGAAATATGCCATATTTATCTCTTCCTATAGAGGCAATGCCGGACACAGCCATTGCTTTGGCTGAGTCACCCTCAGTTAATATAAGTGTACATTCTAATGATTTTGCCGTTCCTGCATCATTAGCGTCTTCCAACTTCGGTATACCGTGCAGCTTCCTTTGTTTTGACTTAGGACCCAGTTTTTCAAGCTGAATATCAGCTTTGAATTTTGCCCAGGATAGCACTGCTTCGACGATGCCGATTTTTGTGACCTACAATTGCATTTTATATAATATACTTTTTTTGCAATAAAAAAAAAACCGACAATATATTCGACATAAAAATACTTACATTAGCAATAAACTTTTCGGGTAATACGCATTTGGAGCCAAAGCTTTTTACTTGCAAAGTCATGTTCTCCTTAGTCTGTGAGTCAAACGTCGGATTATTGATCAGACAATTGATGAAGATCCACAAGTGATTCTTAATTTGAAACGGTTTAATGGCCACACCAGCCTTATTCTTTTTCTTCAATGTTTCAGTCAATTGTTTGACTATTGATTCTGTTACATGATCAACGTGTCTACCACCCTAATAACATTTAATTATTTTAAATACTTGAAGTAATCTTCTGCTTGGTAAAAATATTACACGTAATACTGCTTGCTTTACCTTTGTTGTTGCGATGCTATTTACAAATGACATTTGCTGAAATCCTTTGTCTGATAATGTAACAGCCAATTCCCAGCGTGGACCACAATTCTCATGTACAACTTTTAATGGATTACCAACGTCATCCTCTTTTCCCTTAATATATAAATCAACGTAATCTTTAAAAGATTTTATCGGAATACGACTTCCATTCAAAAAAACTTTGACACCTTTTGTGGAAGCAGCTATATCGTACGCTCTTCGAGACATTAAAGATACAATATCATTGTCGAGAGATTGCATCTTAAACTTAGATAAATCTGGTGAAAAAGTGACTTTTGTGAAATCGTCTCCATAATATTCCTTAATTCTAGGCTCACTAGCTTTTCCCATATTATCACCCCATGTCTATAAAAAAAATAAATTGAAATTACAATACACAGATACAAATACATAAAATAAAATGGATAAGCACAATTGTACTTACTTGCTTGAGACATTTTTTATATTCTTTTGTTGCAGTCTCAACAGTAAAACGATGACTAAAAATATTACACAGCTTGGCACCATAACCATTTCTGCCACCAGTTACTTTTTCCTCTTCATCATCATAATTTGACGATGTTAAGAGATGACCGAATATCATAGTGGGAACATACATGTTCTCCTCTTTGTGTATTACTACAGGGATGCCTTTTCCATTGTTCCATACCGAGATAGTATTATGCTCTCTGTTTATTAATTACAAAATAAAAAAATATTTACTAAGACATTTTTTGTCAATAGTTATAAGAATTCTATAAACTGAATTGCTCTTAATAACTTACGAATCAATATCAATCTTAATTACATCCATCTTAGGATCTCGCTGCTTGTTATCAGCAGCATTCACTACAATCTCATCAAAAATTTTGTACAATCCAGGAACATATTTTATTTCTTTCTGAACCATCATTTCTTTTTCCTTGTCATATATCCACATCATTTCTGTCATAGGTTCCAAAGATCCAATATAGGTATCTGGACGTAATAAAATATGTTCCAACTGTGATTTCTTTTGGTAGATACCCTCAATGGTTTTCTGCTTGGAAGCTGGCCTGCTGTCGCCAGCTCCATTTTCCACAGTATTCATTTTGCTACTATATGCTTTCAGATATCTATGAGATCAAAGAAAATGTACACACATTTTAGCTCTAATATATATATATATATTTACAATATACTTTAAATTACAATTTTATTCGAGAGGCAATTTTTGAATACTATTAATTTTTCTGATGTCAGTACTAATTGCATCTGATACTTCGACTCGATAGAGATGTGTTTAAAAAACTAAACGCTAATGATTCAATTTTGATATACAAACACTCGAAACGTCTTTTCTCGTAAGAATAAAATCTGTTACCGAAGAGGCGAGCGTCCACATTGGAGGGAGTTTTGAAAAATATGGCGGGAAAAGGCCATTATTTAAGTGGCGCGATTTCGAGAGGACGACGACGCCGTTCGAGATGGGAACATCTGTCCTATCGTCGTTATTAGCAATGGTATCTCGCTGGCCGCGGGCAAAAGCGGCATAATTGTCTCGCTTGGAAAAAAATGCGATCGCCCTGCTAATGTTCCGTACCTTCAATGACTGCGTCTCGACGATATGTGAATACGTTGCTCCGTTGCGTAGCGTCGGTTGCCTTCAGAACCGCGAGACGTCCATTCGCGGAGCCGTGAACACAACTTATTTGCATATCACAGACGCACCGAACGGTCGTCCCACTGGATTTCCGTTGATCGTTTACTCGCTCGTCACAATGATCATCACGTTACACAGAAGAAAGTAGTATATCACACTGTATATATGTATATACATAAACGACACACGTTCCTCCGGTGCTCCGCGTTCCGCTACTCGCTTCGCGCTACTCGGCTTGCTGCCGCCGGGAGCGGGAGTGCCAACCTTCTCGTCGTGCTTTTCGTACGCACGAATCGCAATGTCGTGCGTGATTGGTCGACTAATAGTGAACTTCTCAAATCTTTAGGGACTTTTTGAAAAAACCTAGAGATTTTTTTATCAAATCAACCAATCCCACATTTAACGACCAACGCGAGTGTACTTAAATGAGATTGAAAAGTTCGATTAAATTTTAAATATGTACGGTAGAAGTGTTTTTTGTGTGTACACACCTTGATAAGAGTTAATGAGTGATGAATATCGAATATAGCAGATATAGTTGAAGATTTATATGATAATGGCCAGACAAAGAAAATGACAAAATAACGAAGAGCTGCCAGTTTTTTAATCAAACCGTCAAATTTAAGATTTTATTCTGCTGAATGCAGTCAAACGTTTTTAAAATCTAAATATAAACCAATACGTAAAGTGAAAAGAATTTAAAACAAGTATGAAAAATTACAAAAAAAAAAGTTTATCAATAAAATCTTGTATCTTCAATTACACTCAGATATCGAAAATTACAAAAGAGGATTAGATACGTGCGTGTGACTCTTAAAAAACAAAAAAAAACACGACACAGATCTTTTTCTAATCGGGCACATACACGTGCTTACATTTTATTTTATACAACTATCCTTATTTCACTTTATCGTACGGCAACATTTCTTGTAAGACTGATACTGTTGGATACTTCACGTTTTGCTCTGTATTACAATCGGAATCTAAGTGGCAATTTTATATGCTTGCTTTTCTACCGCAAACACACTGTTAAAAAGGAGATAAATGACACGAATTCGTACTGCAAACGGCAGAAAGGAAAGCATATAGACACGGAATAATAAATCGGAGTTAAATATAAAACGAAATTGTACTGCTGTTTCCATCGTAGCTTTTCGTGATTGATTTGGTAGCAGCAGTTGATCACATTGTCCAAAAATTGTCGAAATTCTTGCTAGGAGAGGCGTGGCTTAATGGAATGATGACTGGACGAATGAAGAGATCGGTAGTGAGGAAGAATATCTACAAAAAAAAGTAGACTATAATTTTGTAAATATAAATTATACTTCAAAATATATCAGTCAAGTCATGAAATACGCGAAATAAACAGAAAACAAAATAAACCACCATATCAGGCTTTCTCACAAAATAAAAATAAAGGTCACAATGTTAATATATTTATGAAATAAGAAAAAATACAATGAAAAGTGATAATATTTCAGCTCAAGAAAAATCGCGAAAAATTGATTATCAAACGCATTAAAAAATAAACGCAAAATATACAATTTAGAAATAATAGTGTACCAGATTACGGCGCGAATTGCACTGCGATCGCGGATGGGAATTTTCGTTAATACGGTTGATGCCTTTGATTTTGACGTCCTCCACCTCTTTGCTTTCCGTAGCCCGAACCTCCTGAAACAATACCGATATCTTATTAGTTTTCTTTTCGTCTAACATAACTGTACAAAAAAATTATCTACTACATTTACATACTACACTTATATAGTATAATATTACATGTGCATATATATACATATATATTTACATATAAATGTATATACATATACACATATATATATATGTATTTACAGAGTGTCTAACAATTACTTTAACAGCTCTCGTAGGCAGATAGAAGGAGTAAAACTGAGTCGAAAAGTCTTGAACTTGAAGTCTGCCTACGAGAGCTGTTAAAGTAATTGTCGGACATCCTGTATATGCAAATAAATAACACATAATACACACATGAATCGATTGTGTGATATAATGTACATTTCAATGAACTGACATACGCTGCTAAAATATAACAAAATACTACGAAAAAAGATACTGCTACACAGATATACATAAATGTAAGAACAAAGAGGCTACAGGCTAAGGTAGTAAGCTGCACACTATTTAAATTCGTGTTCTTTCTTTCGATAAGCATCTCTCTCTGAGAGTCTAGTATATCTCTTTTGTGTTACTCTAATAAACAAACATGAATTTATAAGGACGACACACACAAAAATATGAACCATTAAATCAAAATTTCTTTTTAAAGCAATACTTTAACGTTTTTACAATTATTTTTATTGATATTTACAGGTTAAAGTATGTTATATTTATTAAATTTATCTTGACTAGAAGTCAAAAGAATAAATTGCGTCTATTGTACGGTTAAAAAAGGAGTTATAAAGGATGGATGCAATTCTAGCGGCGGCAAAGCGTTAAAAACTAGACTAGATATACTAGACATACTAGATAGAAAGAGAGAAAACAAAATAAAATAAGTAATAAAGTATATCAAGGAACGCTGTAATGCGTACCTTTACCGCGTACACCACCACGCCCGCCTGCGTAGCCACCTTCGTAATTACCACCGCCATAGCCATAGCCATCTGCGTTTCATGAAACACATGGTACAATGGAGTCAGCACCCGCACGTATCATTGAAATTTCAATTCAAATATAAGACAAAAAAGAAATAAAGAATGAAGTACCACCGCAAATGAAAACCCGAGTTGGATCAATAAAAATTTTATTTCGAGAAAACTAATCAAGAATACTCCAAAGATACTTGTCAGGATACTAACAGTTTTATGACCTTACATAAAAGTACCTCTCCCTTATTTTTGTTCGAATTTAATTTGTACGTATATGTTACCGTGACCAAAGATAATCACCTCCATATCCACTGTAATCGTAACCACCGTATCCACCATAACCGCCGCCGTAGTAATCATATCCTCCGTAACCGTCATAACCGCCGCCATATCCACCTTGGCCATAACCGCCGCCATAACCGCCCCCGTATCCTTGTCCCCAACCACCTTGACCACCAAATCCGCGACCTCGGCCGCCTCGAGCACCTCTTCCTCTCCCCATCATGCCTCCACGCATTCCGCCCATGCCATCCAATTTTGGTGTCGCCTTTTTCACATCAACCTGTTCGACAGAAAGAAAATCAACAAATTATATTTATCTTCTTAAAGCGGTCAATTATGCATTAAAATATATTAAAAATTTAGCAATTATTTTTATTAGTAGATGAAAGATTTAATTAAATTATTGAAAGAGGTTTTCATGAAAGGTTTAATTAAATTACTGCTTTTCCATTAATTGTCTGTTTTGGCGTCTTCAGTAACTCATTAACCACTTGTTCAGATTCAAATGTAATAAAGCAGAAACCTTTTCGTTGATTCTTTGTCTTATCAAATGGCATCTCCACTTCGACAATCTAGAAAAACATTGCACGATAATTAATTTTTTGTTTATGTGTGTTGTATATATTTCTAAGTATATATATTTTAAAAATATTTACATTTCCGAACTGTGAGAAGAAATTTTTGATGTCGTCGTCTGAAAGTTCTGTAGACAGACCACCAACAAAAATCTTACCATGTCTAGCTTTCGCCTTCTTCGGATCGACTTTTTTATTGTTAATGATGTGATCTCCAGCTGACATAATCTACAATAAACAGATAATAGCATACACGTGACATTTATATGTCTATTTAAAACACAAAAAATTTTGTTTTACATTAGTACTAGTGATTTTGTTACATTAGTAATAGTATTTTGTTACATTAATAATAGTAATTTTGTTTTAGATTAGTTTTAAATTAGTAGATTTTTTGTTTTAGATTAGTCATTAGAACGAATTATGAATTACTTTATCAAGTGCTTCCGCTTTAGCAAACACGATAAAAGCAAATCCTCTCGATCTTCCCGTATTAGGATCAGTTTTGACATTAATACTTTCAATGTCGCCATATGTGCTGAAATGTTCTCTTAGTTCCTCTGAAATAAAGAAAAAGTAGAGATAAAAATAATGCCTATATGGATTTCTGGTATGGATTATATGAAATACAACTTTAATAATCGGAAATCAAAGTTAGGAATCAAATTGCTTACTGTCTGTAGTTTCCCAACTGAGTCCTCCGACAAATAATTTTCTGTAAACAATAAACAAAAATAGTTATAAAATAAGTATAATAGAGAGCAACGCTTATTGCCCTAACTTTTCAGCCGCTAGTGCGGTGCTACGCGATTGTGGTATTACTAATTTTATTGAAATTTTGCAGGCACACAATGTTAAAATAAAAGAAAGATAGAAATGGAAATTGAATGTGCCTGTTAATCATATAGAGTCCTGATTACTTCCGGTCAACCTGCAAAGCAATGGAACTAATTTATTTTACCAAAGAAAGAACAGAGATTTTTCTAAAATATTGTAGTATTAATTATCAAGTTAATTGCTTTTGTGATTTTAAAGAACTTATAATATTATCATTCTTCTCTGTGCAAATCAAAATCTACTTAACAAAGCAATTGATGATCCACGATGCTTTCTGCAAAAAGCACTGCAAAAACTTTCGATATATTTATAAAAGCACTATTACAATTAAATGATTTATTTTAAAAAAATATATAAATTGCAGCAGAAAATAAAAATTCCAAGTGCAGCATCAATCACAATGTAGATGTTTTGTCACTCCCACATATAGATTTGGAAAAATAAACCTGTTCCTTTTGCATGAGACTAAATATAGTTATTCTGACAGTAAAGCGATATAAAAAGTTATAAAATACCATATCCCTAGAACAAATGTGAACTCTGATAAAAATTAAAAAAAGAAAAAAAAAAGAAAAAAAAACGTACGTTATTATATAAAATTACACACACAGTTGTGCTACGCAAGAGCGTAGTGTAATTGAAGTTACGGAGAGACGGCAGTTTTGCGCATCACACAGGTAACTCGATTTGAACAGCATAAAAGTTTTGTGAAAAATTATTAAAGGAAAGTTTTAGAAAAAAAGTACATATAAATATGTTTGTGTGTATGTGTGTGTAGTGTAATAGAAATAAACGCTTCAAAGAGAGCAAAATACTGTTACAACGATGATCCAAATAAGCTACAACTCCAGTTGATATACAGCTGCCCCTAAAGAAAATATAAATAATTTCTCTAAGGTCACAAATATATCCCGATTATTAATTGGCCCAAATTAGTGGCACGTGGTAGATTGACTGCAACTCTATATTGGAAAGCTAAAAAAATTAATTTCCATGTTACAACAGATTAATATCGGTCACTGCACTGATTTTGCTCTGTTATTATTTCTCATTCTTTTTTTTTTATTTTTTTTATTTTTTTTTATTCGATTTCTTTCTAAACAACGTTCTGCATTACATCAGACATTTGTATATATGCATACATACATAGATCTTTTATCTTACAATTCTCACGTTCATCAAGAAGGCTTACATTACACATGACTCTCGAGTCTTGAGATACATTTTCGTACATTTTTGCATTTGAATAAGAAGCTGCAATATATATACATTTTGCTGTTTTTCTATTTTTCCCTTAACTTTTTCCGGCGGTTTGTGTTTAGTCTGTACTTATATTATCAATATATTTTGTCGTATCATCTAATACGATGATAAATACCATGGGTACCAGTCACTCGCCGGTATCTGTAGTCAGGTCAGGTCACAGTAAGCCAGTTGTAAGCAGCCCGCCATAATCGCACTGGGACGTTTGCCACCTGCAGACCAAGTCACAGAAACTGTGTTAATGGCGTTCAGGAGCCTATCGAAGATATTTGCATGGGCCCTAGTGTCTCTGTGCATTTGTTCATGCCCAAATAATCCAAATCACATTTGAATCACCGGAAATTACTCTACTCTGTATTATCCAGCAGGCAAGTATGTGTCGCTGCGACACATATTTGATCTCAAGTAACATTTGACTCGACTTGACTCCAGCACTTTCGTGTTGTGACGCAACATGATGGACTTGAGAACTCGATGTTCGATTGCTCACAATAATTCTGACCCCAAAGTTCACAAGGCTTCGTAGTTCAATTCAGAGATCCCAGACAAGCATTGGGTGCATTTGTCAATCGTTTTGAGCAATTGGCTAATCAGAATTTGACTGTAAACTATACTGTGAATAAGGATAACTTTCTTGCAACTGATCAATGTCACAATAAATATGGATTTTTTTAAAATTATATTCTACAAAAAAAATACAATACAAATGTTATTCTTATTGAACATATATATAGTTATATATAGATCTACATATACATACAAACTTTATCAATGATGAAATTGTGACTGCCCTCCAATAATTATACAACTAGAAAAGAGTTAATTGGCTAAGTAAAGAACAGAAAGAAATTTACAAAAAAAGTTAAGAAGCTTGAGACAGGTAAGGTACATACTTTACAATTGTAGAACATACATATCCTTATATATGTATATAATAGTATAAATATATAAAAAGTATGTTATATATAGTTACCTTATTTCATTTTTATGTATAAAAATATTAAATATTTCGAACAGATTTACTGAAGTACGTTATATAGACTGAATAAATTGTTTAATAATTTCACAGTTTTATTAGCTCATATATGTATATATATATATATATACTGTATAAAAAAATATAACTCGGTTATAGAGTATATCTCTTGTACGTTACTGGGAATAGCTGTAAAGTGACATTAGATTTGTTCGGCATCGTGTACTCCGAATTTGAAAGTAAAGGAAAATAATGAAACAATGTTTACACGAAAAATAGCCGAAAACTTTATTGTAAGAGCTGAAAAAAATCGCAGAGTACACACGACGCAGACAAATCTTTTTTCGGGGAAAAACATCGCAAAAAAAAAAACTCGTCTCGCACGATGCGACATAATAACAAATACCAGATCTGGAGACAAAAAAGAAATGCACGGTGAGTTCGCTGCGGCTGACTAAAGATCGAATAATCGCGCGAGAAGGCAATTTGCAGCTAGTGCGTACCCGATGTGAACGGATTACGTTTCGCTCGATCTTCGCCATTTTGTTCGACCCGTGTCAAAGGCAAAGAGCCCGCCGAAGGGGACGCCGAGCGAATTCGCGGGAAACGTCGTTACAAAATGTGACTTCGCTCGAGTCGCAATTGCGTTGTTAGGCCCAAAAAACGTGCGCGGGAAACGATTTAACCGTTTAACGGCATCGTTATCGGGGATTTTACAAGAGAAAAACGAAAGAGAGAAATCGTACCTGTCTTCCTGCGAATCCTGGCCATTCTCTACGGCGTCGCCGCCGCCACCACCGCCGGTACCCGCGCTTTCGGCCTCGCCATTTTTCTCAAAATTTTGCTCCGCTACGTCTTCACTGAAATCCTTGTTCTCTTGTTGATCTGCCATTGTTTATACACTCTCGCAGTGTAACGACAGGCGGGAAGATCGAGAAAATAGAAAAATTACCACCCGCGCTATACCGGTCTTGCACGCGATGAGATAAACCACGAACGTGCGTGAAGAAAGAGATACCGGCCGCGTGACGGCGTCAGTATGTCTTTCGGTGCTTCCCCCTTCAGAAAGGAATGCGAACTGTTCGAGACAAAAAAGTAGAACATAGATAGGTCACCTTTCGCTGCGTTCAACTTGGCAGTCGCAACGCTCATGGAATTATTTTATCCTTGTTTTTCGTCGAAAGGTAAACAGAGATAAAAAAAAAAACGCTCACAAGCGTTGCGATCAAATGGAATGCAGCTTCTATAGAATTTTTCACGACGTCGAAACGTTAGAAATCCGTTTAGTGCTCGAACAAAGAAACTTGCACGTACATAATCTGTCAAACAAATATATAAATATCAGCTAAAATACATATGTACATTAGTTTCAGAAGCAACTAACACTGATAGCAGACTCTGTCAAAAACTGACAGGTGTTAGACAAACACTTTGCGTACACAACGCGTCAATGAATCGCGGAATAGGCGTGGGGATCGGGGGGCAAGCGGGGCGGTTGCTCGCATAGACGTATAATATGTAGACTGCGCGTTCCCTACCTTTGCCATGTTAAGAAAATGTCTTCAACATGGAGAGAGAGACAGCTGGTGTTGAATAGTAGCCTCATCTTTGTCTAGCGAAGTAGTGGGGAAAATGATAGACAGAGAAAGAGTTACTATTCAAAGTATGTTGTCTCTCTCAACGTTGAAGACATCTTTTCAGCCAAACGCGCAGTCTATATATTATACGTCTATGGTTGCTCGTAGCGCCAACCTTAGACCATATATACTTATAGACACGGCTTCAGACAACTATCTTGAAGCAAAGATAATATCATCTACATGACGTCACATGTGGGCAAAGCAAAGGCGCGTTTATAGACGGCTTCAGATAACCGCCTTGAAGATAAGATAATATCATCTACGAGGCCGCGTTTAGCCATTGCTGAAATGCCCACATGTGACGTCACGTAGATGATATTATCTTTGCTTCACCTCGACTCGTGGATTCATATCTACAGGCCGTGTCTATAAGTATATATGGTCTAAGGCGCCAACGAGCGCCGTGCTCTAGATAAGATAAAAGTATCTTATCTAGGGTGTGTTTCAAAATTCACTGCCAGCGCTAAAGATCTATAGTTTAAATCACATGTATTATACAATTCTAGCACTGGTTAGCGTGCTGGCAGTAAATTTGGAACACAGCCCTAGATACTTTTACCTGTGTTAAGTCATTCAGTCACTCAGCATTAATATTATCTAGATAAGATAATCATTCAGTCACTCAGCAATTGCTGAGCGCTGATTTCTGCTGAACGCAGTCATTCTTTACTTTTCGTTGTTTTTTTGTCTTGGACTGTACTCGTATAAATTTCAACCAATCAGCGACGACGAAACAAAGACAGAAATCCTAGTTGTGATCAGAGAGAAACCTGAGAGCGGCCATCCAAATGTAATTTTTTACGACGGTTTCAGCCGCTGGTTTTAGCCGTATTTCCACAAAAGTGGAACTCAAAGGCCGTTCTACATTAAACGCAAGTCACAGATCTCGTGGAATTGACCAATTGCAGAGTCAAATCAGCCAATCGACCAACGTGATTGATCAGTTCCACGAGATCTGCCACTTGCGTTTAATGTAGAACGGCCTTTGAGTTCCACTTTTGTGGAAATACGGCTAAAACCAGCGGCTGAAACCGTCGTAAAAAATTACAATAGGATGGCCGCTCTCAGGTTTCTCTCTGGTATACGAAAGTTTTTCAAGAATTACACCCGTTTTCACCATCTCCGATTAACTTAATCGGCGATTAAGTATCAGTCGTGATTGGTCTAGTCTGCTAAACGATTCATGCGAATTGGCAATTCCAATGGAATAATCGGCCGATTAAGTTAATCGGAGATGGTGAAAACAGGCGTTAAGGTCCTGCTGTGGCAAAAGCGGGAAATATTGGTCAAAGATCAAAAGAGAGTGAAGATATAAACAGTGGACCAGTCAAATGCACGTGTTGTTTTCGATAAAAGTTAATCATTAAACAAATAGAATATATTGCATTGTTAATTCAAAAATGAGCGCAGAACTTAATGATGTGTTAAATCAGAATGATAAGAAGCAGCTGATGAAATTTGTGCAGGAAGCATCAACTGACGAAGTAAGTAATATATTGTATTTATGGGAATATGACATAAAAGTAAGACAATTGTTAATAAATTAAATAATTTTTTTTAGCTTGTAAAAATAGTATCCAATCGAATTTCCGATCCAGATGGTTTTAAAATATTGGATGAGATATTGCAAATATGCTCAGAATCTGAAAAACTATATGCAAAGAGATTGAAGTTAGTGGAATCTACCTTGAAAACATTAGCCAAATCCAAAGTTACCATCAGTTATGCAAATGATATTGTAAATCGAATAGTTGTAGACTTTCCTAATTATCCAAAAGTGCACTTAGTTAAATTAGTAGATTTTTCCATTGCCAATATATGCAACAATGATGATGAATTTAGGAGGTATGTAAAGAAAGATTAATTTTTATCTTTAACACAATCACTTCTTATGTGATTTATTGAGTTTGTTGAATATATTTCAGCTGGAAAGATCTACTTCCTGTTTTGTTAGAAGTATTGGAAGAAGAAAAATATATAAATCATATGAACGGTGAAGTTTCTGGGCCTAAATATAAGTCTATCATTGTTAACAACATTTGTAACAGTGAGTGGGACACTGAAATTATGCCTTCATTAGCAAGAATGTTTAGGTAAATAATCTTGTGTAGATTTTAATAAAAAAAATACAGAGTTATCATCTTATAATGATTCTTTGTAGAGATATATCTTTAGAAAAAGATGATCATGCTACAGTAATCACAGTATTCTGTGCAAAACTGCAGAATATGCCTCTTGAAGAACTACCTCCATTTGTACATCAATCATTGAGATTATGTTCTAATCAAGAAAGTAAACTTCTTTTAGAAGCATTACGCAGATATTTTACAATTCGATATTCACAAGCTAATTCTGACTCTGATACTTTTGAAACAATAGGTAAGAAAATACAATTCAAATAATATTTTAAAGTCTATACGCAAAGTCTGAAAATTTCAACCTTAATGTTCATCCAATCACAGATATAATAAATCCCAAGGAAGTACAAAATATTGAAAGTACAATATTATACCACATATATCAAGCTGCCCAGTTGAATCATCAACTAATAAAAGACTACATTAAATATTTTAAAAATGTTTCTCAGGTTCCTGAAGTTATTTTGGAACCTTTTATGCTTTCTGTATTGCTCACAGTTGCTTCTATTGATGAAGAACAGGTGATGTAATTAATACATTACAACTTACAAATTTAAAATACTGCTTTAATAATTATCGTATTTGTATTATAGATTTTTGAAATGCTCCGAACAGTCATCAGCAAACAGAACGAAATTGATGACAAAAGAAAGAACAGTGCATGGTTGAGAAAACTAATCCTTGAGTCTTGTAATATAATGACTATAATAGGAAACGTTATTAATACGAGGTAAATCTGCAACACACGTCTATTGATTATAAATAATTGTTAATATATATTTGTATTTTTTTACTTTATATTTTAACTATAAACATAATGTATAAAACAAAAAATACTATGTGTATTTACCACCACTTAACTTTTTAACAATAGTAATACAGATCGTCATTTAGTGCTGAAAGGATTGGTAGATCTCGCGTTTGTTCTTATGGCTGTAGAGAATAAATCAAAGACAGGTTTACATCCTTTGTGGCAGATAGGTTTGAAAATACTTCAGAAAATTATGAGAAAACATCATGAAACGGTTCCAACTATATTTCAAACTTTAATTGATAAAATAATCGCAGGTGGATCGTGTATCTCTCAATATACTAGTAAGTTTTTTTTAAATAGCCCTTTTTATATTAGACTTTTAATCTCTATATTATTATATTGTATCATAAATATGTGATTGATATTTATTTCGCATGTGATTATTCACAGTTTTTGGATTAGCAACAATTGCTACATTTTATTTGCAGACTGCTTAACGTACATGTGTCGTAAATTAACGATTCTTGTATTGGACCATCAGAATTCCGTAATGACTCTTTTCGAACAAATCTCGTTTATACCCGGAGAAGGCGCTATTTTTATAGTTTCTGCGATATTTCCATTGATACAAGCTTCTGCCGATATAAGAAATCATGTGATATTAACATTGAGAAAAGCTCTGTACAGAAAGGGCACGCTCAATCGACAAGTTGCAGTTAGCGGTATTTTGGAAATGTTGAGAAATCTAAAGATACATTCTTTGAGCGGTCTCGCGATGACCTCGAGTCAGCAACATTCGTCATCAACTTGCACGAGTACCACATCTATTTTGACTCAGGTTTATCAATTGTGTGTCATCATACGTCAAGAAACTTACAGCTTTATAAAATTATATTCTGTATGTTTTGCAGGTAACATTAGAGAGAGGAAGTCAAGTAACGTCGACTTCGGGATACAATAAATCTTTGTGTTATGATATACTGGGCATTTTAAAGAGATGTTTCACACACGAGTGCGAAGTTCGATTACATTTATACAATGGTATGCAAAATTAATAAAATTGTTGTGCAGTTTATTTTAAATTAAAAAAAGAATTATTTTTTCATCTATTTTATGTACGATCGTCTAGGTTTGTATGAAGCCGTGTTAAAAAATGTCGAGATAGCAGAATACATCTTAGACATGTTGCTACCTCACTTTAAGATATATTTCGAGGCAGACGAGAATATCGTCATACCAGTTAAATTAGACTTGTGCACAGTTATGCAAGGAGACGAAATTGTAGTGCAAGAACCTCTACCGGAGCTAATATCTATTCTGCAAAAGATTTATATCAAGTCGGCTCTTATGAAATCGTCCCTTGTAGACGAGTTGGCTGTGATCTTGGAAAGTCTCTGCAGACGGATGACGCAACTTGATGTAGAACATTTAAATCTGGTATGTTTAAAAAAAGATTAGAAACTCGAAATATATTGTCCACAATTATTTGATTCTCAAATTTTTTCTCTATAGGATGACAAACTTGATGTCAACAATACTAACATCAAAACTCAAGAAAAAGTGCAGAACGTTCTATTAGCAATCAAAATTTACGAAGCTCTTATGTCCTTCAGAATCGGCGGCTGGTCTGTCAATTGTTCAGATACTGCTCAAAGTATCAAAAGTTTATTCAAAGGATATACAAGATTGGTTGAAGTTATCAAGGTAATAAAAAAAAAAAAATTATGCTCTATATGTTTAGGACATAAAACATATTTATTTCCATAGGATGCTTCAAAGATTAAAAAGGGAAAAGGCAAAGGTAAAAAAACACAAAACGATACGAATAACACGGTTATAAAGAAAGCTGGCCGACCAAGCAATATAAAATTACCGCCTAGCATTATGGATCTGTCTGCAGTGTGCAAAAGTCTATCTCTTTTTT
This sequence comes from Pseudomyrmex gracilis, assembly GCF_002006095.1. Taxonomy (NCBI): domain Eukaryota; kingdom Metazoa; phylum Arthropoda; class Insecta; order Hymenoptera; family Formicidae; genus Pseudomyrmex; species Pseudomyrmex gracilis. Next base: position 570,078 of record NW_018020643.1, read on the forward strand.
ATTTGTGAGTATCTTTTAATTATGTAATTAAGTGTGATTAAAACCGATTAAGTGTACTCATCAAGTGATTCTATTATAATAGGAAATCCGTTCCTTGGGCAACTGCAGATCAAGTAGCCATGTTGGTAGAATACCAAGAATTTTATCATTATATTTTACGAACACTGCTGCAGATCTTGCAGAATGTTAAAGGTTTAACGGAATACAATTTACGGAAGCATAAAGAACAACACATGAAAATTTATTTTGAAATTGGAAGGTAAAAAACTCACATAATTAAAAGAGAAAGGAAAGAGGAACATGTAACCGGACGGATAAAAAACAAATCTTACTTTGCAGATGTCTTGTAGAAAAACCTTCTAGGTCTATATGTTCCTTCTTTAAAGTGTAATATCTATGTTTCTATAAATTAAAAAGTTTCTAAAACTTATTTTTTCTTTCTACTATTGCAGATTATTGTACGATCACGTTGTATTGAATTTAAAGAACGTTCTCGATACTGACGAGCAAGGCACTATATTAGCGTTGGATTGCTTCAAAGAATTGTGTTGTCTAATGTGCACGTATTTTCCGTCGGAATTATCGCAGTTTCTCGATGCTATTGTTTGTAAGTGTGCTTAAAATATTTTTTAAGTAAAAATATTCATTTTCTTATATGTATTGTAATATCTTAAATATATATGATTTTTTCTACAGCTACTAGAGCATCTCAATCGAAAAGTCTTAATGAACAATTGGCGAGTGTAACTGCTACTTTAAGAGCGAGTTTTAAAACGTTCTTTAGTGAAAAGGATGAACACGAAGAAAATTCTAAAAAAATACTTAGCGTGTTGTTGGATATTATACGTCAGCTAACGCAAGAATTCAATTTTTCCGAAATGAATGGAGATGAAGTTAGTATTCTTTACTACCGATGTAATTAGTCTATTTTTTTTTTTTAATTTTGATAAGTATTGAATATAAGAAATATCAAATATTAAGTAAAATATTTATATTTGATTAAGATATTTGATACAATGATGAAGTTTACACAATTGGAAAATATGGATCCACAAGCTTCTTTAACCATTTTTCAAATCTTGTTATGGATAGAAGAGAGGAACAAAGAATATGGAGAGTTGTTAATTGATATCTCTGTCGCGTTGTGCGATAAACTTGGTAGCATCGACAAAGTACGTACATACAGAATATTTAACTTTTTATGTAAGAGTATAAAAAGTGTTCGTTAAATATGTATTTGCAAAATGTGTAGGCTGACGCGTCGGAAAATAATAAATTCAAAATTATCCATGAAGATATAGCAGCGCAGCTTTATAATTTGGTAAACACGTGGGTGAAAGAAAAGTTGGACAATGTATCTTGGCTGTTAATGCGTCTTAAAGCTGAACAAAATATAGCTTGCCTACCTGGTTCAGATCTCGAAGAACGTACGTTCAATGTTTTATTCTCTCGTATTTTTTTTTTTTTTTTTGACTTAACGTTAACTGTTTTTCAATAATAATAAAAAGATTTTCTATGCAGATCAAGAAAAATTGAAAACACAAGAACGCAGTCTGTGCAGACAATTGTCACACATTATACAAATACTTTGCATTTTAACCAACATCGCTATTAAACCAGGACCATCCACAGATTCTATGTTCAAAAATTTACAAGTAGTATACAATGTACTTAGCACTCTTACAAAATATTTTTATGGAAAATCGAGTAAACAAAACCCGGCGTTTCAATCAGTCAAGTAAATATCATATAGGAATCTTTTATGCATTTTACACACACATATTGTTCGATGTTTTTAGAACATTTATATTATATTTATTTTAATGTAATTTTAGATTTATTCAAGTGATTCAATCGGCAGGAAAACCATTAAGATCTGGATTTTATAACTTGATAACACATACTGAGGTAGAGTAAAATGAAAGATTTGTTTTATTTAATTGTAAAACTATATGTACGTTTATATTATATTCAGGAGAACCAAACTCCGAAGCCAAAAGCTGATTCGCATATACAAAGGAACAAGATTCTTAAGGAAACCAAGACTATACCTCTTGTGATATATGAAATCGAACAATTTCATAAGGAAGTGTTAGCACTTGATAAAAAAACTGGCGTAAGTTACAACACTGTTAAACAATAGTATCCTGTTCTAGAAAAGAGGTGAATTCATATTAACAAGGACGACTGTATGTTTAAATTTAGGTTCCACTTGAAAGATATATAAAACATAGCATAACGCGAGATTTTCGTATAAAAAATACAGAATTGGCTGAAGCACTCGAAAAAATGGATATAAGCATGGTACGAATATAGATTAAAATTATATATAAGGTTTCATTTTTTATTTTCTATAATTTTTCAATATTGCAAACAGTTGGACACACAGAAGTCTCGTCGCAGTAATGATGTATCCAATTCAGAAATAGATGCAAATACATCTGTAGATTCTCCTGTGAAAGAGTCATCTTCAAAAAAGTCTAAAGTAAGTGATGTGCTTATGGAATCTCCTACAAAATCATCGTCGCAACACTCTAAAGTAAGTGATGTATTTATGGACTCTCCTACGAAATCACCGCCTTCGAAACGATCTCGAAGATCTTGAAAACATGATAAAAATATTTTATAAAGATCTATATGTATAAAAAAAAAAAAAAACATTTATAGAGATCTATATAAGCCTTATGTTTGTACGTTATAAATTTTTCACAAACTTAGGATAAAATTTGTTTTATTTGTAATTTTCTTATTGGTTTTACATTTGCTGAAATATCTTATAAGATAGTTTATATAATTGCTAGTAAGGAATATAAAAATTTAACACTTTTGTATTAAATATAAATATGTTATATTGTGTTATATTCTATTTTTTTTATATATGTGACATACGCGACAAGTTATTTTAATTATCACATTAATCAAATAAGTATTATATAGTTATTATTATTACACTTAAAATCATACGAGTTTTTCATACAAGTCATACAAAAGTTTACTAATTTGTACTGAAAATTAATATAGATGAATAAATGGAACAAATCGAAATATAAAATATATATTTTGAAAAATTGAAGAAACTTTTGTTCAATCTCACAAAATAATTTCTGCCACTTAAATTTGTATTAAAGAGAAGTTATGCAACAAAATCCAAAGGCCTGTTGAAGCCACCCTTCCTGTTCATGTATTGTCTGTACTTTCTTTTCAAAATGACGTGAACTGCACCTACATCGTTTCCCTCTACTTTTTTACCTTTAGTCGTATCGAAATCACAAAATCCCATCACTCTCATCATTTCTTGTTCTTCTGGTGTCTTGCCTTGAAGATCAGCTTCTATAATATTAAAACAGAAAGAGAGACCATTATTGTATACATTATATTTTATAATTTTCTAATATTATATAAATCATTCTCTTCTTTTTATAGATCATCTACAAAATTATTTGATACCTGTGATAACAGGTCGTTCATTTGCAGGTTTTGATTTGGCTTTATGATTTGCTCTCTCACGCGATCTATCGCGTTCTCTTGATTTAGATCTAGTATATGATCTCCTATGTCTATCTCTCTCGCGTTCTCGTTCTCTGTCTCGTTCTCTATCTCTTGATTTTACTCTGTCTCGCTCTACAGATCTACAAAACCATATTTAATATATAATAATAGCGCTACGTTTATAAATTTCAATTATATTTAGATATACCTTCGTCTTCTTTCTCGTGACCGTCGTCTTCGTCGATCTCTGTCGCGATCTCGATCTCGGGATCGATCCCTTCGTCTTCCCGGCGATGGTGTGCGACTTCGTCCCATTCTGAAAAAATGCGTAGTTTGAAACAAATGACATAAAGCTTTCGTACGCTTGTTTGCAACATAAATAATTTACATTTACAAGAAAATTACTAACATCTTGGAAAAAGTAAGTAAGAAATAAAGAGTAAATAAAAGTTTGTACAAGTGTTGTTTTTGCAAAACAAAGATTATCACATCTCTACCGCAGACTAAACATATTGCTTTCATTAATTGTAAACAAAGTTAAACTAAAAACTTTAAGTAGTCTTTAATTTCATCACGCTTTCATACTTACATCACTTTCTAGATTTTTGCTAATATTAAAAAACTAATTAAGAACTTTTAAATCATAGATCATAGATGAGAGGTTTGTTTAACTTGCCGTCAGTTTCACCTAAAGGCTTTTTAATATTATCTTTAAGTCATAAAGGAAATACTTCATTTAACATGTCTTCAACTCTAACTCCAACTACTTTTATTAACATACTTTTTTTAACATACTTTTTTAACATTACTTTCTGAATCTTTCTTTAAATCATAATAGGTTAGATTAGGTTATAGTATATCGATTGGTACAAACAGGTTGATTGGTTTGGTGCAGTTGTGGCTCAGTGAACCATTTATGCTAGTCCATACGCCATTCTATGTCACATAATTTCTGGTTAGGAGCGCAGCTCCAATAAGAATTGTGGAGCGTAGTAATGTGTAAAGCCTATGTCACACTACGGATTTGGATTGAGATTGGATTGGAATTTGGCCAATCAGAGCGAAGATCAGTAAACTTGGGATTGGTTTTCTTTCTTCTGATTGGTCAAATTCCAATTCAATCTCAATTCCAATCCGTAGTGTGACATAGGCTTAAGAGCGCAGTTCTAATAATAATTGTAGAGCGGAGTAATGTAGGGGTGGAGTTGTGTAGGGAAATTGATATAGGAATGGATTGAGATTGAATGGCTAATGAGAGAATGTTTATCTCATGTAACGTAAAGGAGTTGTATATGGATTAGATGGATAATTTTTCACACGGGCAACAAACGAAAGCAAAGCATGCATAGCACCGATGTCATCGGAAAAGGCTATGGTAGCCGCGTCGTATGATGGACTAAAGCCATTATGAAAGAGATCTAAGACTAGGAGAGATCTGATGAATCTAAGATTTTAATATTTCTGTTTATACGCATTCGGCAATTTTGTATAAAAACAGAGGCATTGAAATCCTATAGTTGAACTGTAACAGTTCCGGCATAATTAAGTTAACAGTTATTACCCGCATAAACAAGGCCTAAACAAGGTCTTATTTGCCCGCATAAACCAGGTCTAACTCTTTACCACTACAATTGCAAAAAAAAGTGATACTAGAAATATTGTGAATGCAAAGAAAAGTAGATACTGTTAGTTTTCTGTTCAATATGGTTGCTATGCATTCGAAAAATGATTCAGCGCTGGATAGTATACTATTTGGACTAGAAAATGGAATAGGAAGGTATAAAATGTTACGCGCGGCGGTAATCGCGTATGTGTCGCGGAAGCCGCGTGAACGGCGCGACTGTTTGTTGGGCGACTCGCGAGTTTATTTAAAAAGAATTGCAACGGAGAGCTGTCACGTTGCGCTTCGACGATTCGTCCTGATACAATTTGTATTCTGATATCGTTTGTATTCTGAGTGGTAATAGAGTGTTTTGAGAGAGAAACTGCGCTTCTTCTTCGCCGCGAACGCGCGCGTGAATCTCAGTGACCGGCGATATCTCACTTCAGCGAGCGTAACAATATATATAATGTGCAATATAATTTCTAACAATGTGTGTGTGTATGTATGTACAATGCATATTTCATCTAAGAATAGTTTATAACAGATACTCTTCTTTGAGACAAGACAACAGTTTATAACAAAGCTCTCTTTCACGTTATTACAACGATAACATTATATTACATGATACACAAAGTACATTGTGGTTATTCTAGAAATAGAATTAGAGAAGCTTGCAAGCTTGAAAATCAATTTTATAGTTTTAGTAAATTTCTGCGGTGATAAATTCCAGAACCTTAACTTCATCCTATAGATGGAAATTTGTACATCACGAGCAAATACAGGCTATTAAACTTCCAAACTGAATATCATAACACGTGGCTCTCACGTCGTTGAAAAATTCGTTCTAAAGCAACAATCTTAGAACATTATTAAGAGTTAATTAATTATTTAAATTTAAATTTTATCTACCACTTGTCAACTGTAATTTTGTCCGCAGATAATTAAAAAAAAATTTTAATTAAATTGAAAAGTTAAAACAAACATTTATATCAATGAAATTTTTATTTTAACGTCATATAAAATTTGTTTGTTTTATTACTGCAACAGTTTATTTATTTATCTTTTTAAATTTATTTTATATTCCGCACGCGTTTTATATTGTTTTCGGAAGTGCCAAAGCGAATGATTATTTTATATTCGCGATTGTTTGTAAAAGTACAATATATTACTTAAAATATTGTTTGCAATTTGATAGGACAGTAGACAATTGGATAAATCTCGGAATTATCGATGGCGTTCGTTATCCATTACCAATCATGGTATTTGTTGAAAAAAATGCACGCAAAGAATGGATGTTCGACCGCTATGATAAATTGCTGAACAATTTGTACGACTGGTTTCCCGCTGCTGTCACAGATTACGATAACGAAAGAAAACTCTGGACCGTTCTCACATTGGATGGTCTTAAACGAAAATTCCGTCTGCTCAGGATATACGTTCGGTTCTATGCGGAAGATCCCAAAAAATTTGCACGGAGAGTGGCGTCTGCCGTTAAAGAAAGACAAATCGCTTTAACCACTATTAAGTTAATTTATATACATTTCAAGAAAGCGGAATTTTAACTCAAAGGTTTTGAGCAAAAAGTAAATAGTTTTTTTTTTTTTTTTTTTTTTTTTTCAAAAAGACAGACAAAATATATAAAGTTGTTAAAATTATCTTAATTTTATAATACATTTTGTATATGTGTGTGTAAATAAGAGTTATACATCTTGCGAGGTAATTACGTTTTCCAGCGTCATTACTTAGAATGCAGAAGAGAGAGTGCTTTTAACTTCTTAATCTCAGACTTCAGATAAAAGTAAAACTTGTCGAGTTTCTTCTTCTTTCTATTATGACAAAATTTTAAACTTTTTTAAGTCATGAGAGAAAATACACTCTCCTGGATTGTTTTTTTACATGTTTATATTTTTTGTTTGCCAGAATATAAAAACTATAACAAGTTAAGAATCGAGCACTAAGTACTCCAGAATAACATTCCGTTTTTATTAAAATCTTTCCTTCTTTCTCTCCTCTGATTTTTATTTATCTCGCGCGGAATAATGATCAATATTTACTATTTATATCCGAAGCGTCAAGTTACATCTAGTAAAATATATATGACGAAAAAATAACGGGAGGTGATAAAAATGCACCCAAAATTCCGAATAAACCACGTGCCTCATAATGTAAACATGGAATATTTTAGCATAATAGTTTTGAGATCCTTGTGGTAATTTCTTTTTGTTTTTTTGCGATGTGTGAATTCGTATAATTATATGTAGATATCACTTTTATTTGGACTTGCATGCCGGTAGAGAGTACGCCGACGCCGGATGAAAAGCAGCAGGAAAACATAATCCTCTCTCTCTGCCACCTGACGAGGTTTCATGAAATGCGACTCGAAAAATCTTTCTAATGTAGGGTAGCACACAAGCGTCTCTATTACTTGCGTCATTTAATTACCGATCTTTTGACGACGCGACATTCAGTTAATGAATGAAATCGTGCTGGACTATCGGCGTGTGATGTGCTATCTTACGTGGAGATGTCTCATGGAGAAACAACCGGAAATGTTTGATTTCATTGCGCGGACGGAAACTGATGCCCCGCGAGATACCGAGGCACCAGAAACGACGAAAATTGTGCACAGGGATTTCGAGGTGTGTGTAGAGAAACGCGTCTGCGTTCGCTCGCTGCGTATAAACGCATTTCACGCGCGTTTTTCAACTTTAATCAAAGGGATCATTGTAGGAAAAAAAAATTTTTTTTCACCATACGGTGTTGTATGTCAACGGCGGAGGTGTGCGAGGCGATGAAATGCGTGGCTGTCGAATGCGTTTACGTATCGAATATGGATCTTTTCATTTCGAATTACGGAAAATCGACGTATCTGTCGGAATTCGAGTCGCAGCAGTACCAGGAGACCGGCATAGCGATAAAATATTTGAGAGACACGTGATTGAAAAAAGTCACGCAATCGGTCAGACTGTGTCTAAGAGACGTCGGTAACGAATTTGATTTCGAGCAAAAAGATTACGTACAAATAAAACAAAATTGAAGCGGTTTACGGATCTCGTTACTCATCGAATGCAGGTACTGTGAGACTGGTTACAAAATATAAGGTATTACAAAACGTTATAAAACGTGAAATACTTGAAATATTGAAATAAGAGCATACGGAAATCACAAGGAATGCGATCTCGTGTAATCAATAAGATGTTATTGACATTCTTTACTTGAACGTAATATTTTCTTCGTTGACGCAGAAATGCGCTTCGGAATCTCGTGAAAAGATCGATTGCTTTGAACTTAGAAATGTTGGAAACCCCAGCACTCTGTGCGTTAAAAGCAAATGAAGATTTCGTATCGGGGGAACGATATCTCGTGAACACACAATTTAGATCCTCGCTGAATCTCGTCTTCAATATTGATATCACGATAAATGAAAATTCTGTTGGATATTCGACAGATCTCGAATCATTTGAGGTGAAGAACATCCAATTGTATATTTTTTTTTGTATAAAAACGTGTATTTGGAAATTGATTTGATTGATTTTCAGGAAGTTATTGTAACCATTCTGGATTATTCCGTAAGACAATGTCAACAAATTGAACAATTTCATCCCTTCTTGTCGCCCACTTTGAATTTTCCAAAGGAGTTGTATCTCAATTCGATCGGCTTACTGGAAGTTTGCCAAGACCGTCCGAGACCGTCTGAGAACCGCTTATCAGAAGTCAATAATCTCCCTTAGGGCGTATGCGAGCGAGTATAGACAGTATTTAGGAATTTACAAATTAGACGTCGAGAAATGCGTGGAGTTAGTTCCGAATTCCGTCCGAAAAAAAAATCCATTTGATCAGCTTTACAGACAAAAACGAGAATGCGCGTTGGAATATAAAAACACAAAGTTTAATCTTTTTTTTTTTTGCGGAGATTTCAACAACGCAGACCACACCGTTGCGGGAATCAAGGACGAGATATCTTCTCACTTGAGGATGAAATCGATTCTCGAGCTTGAGCTACCGCCGAAGGACATCGTTATCGGGCCTTTCCGGGTGAACATCAGTTCTCTGCGAACAGTCCCTTAATACAGAAACGGCATGACTGCTGCACGAAATTGCTCATCATGTTCGCTACCAGCCTGAGGGCGCAGATCGAGGTTGTATTAACTGATTATATGCAGATCACAGTAAAGCTGAGAGCAACGCCGCGCAATGTCGAAGATTTATTTGAGAAACGGGATTGGATAAGATCCGTGCCGGAGACTGTGAAAACTCTTGACGAAATTGTTACAGAAACAAAAGCACGAGTACGATATCCTTGATTATTTTCGATGAAATTTGTCCGACGAGAACTTTGAAGCTAAATGGCAAGCCATTCGGTTTCCCCGCCAAATACAGTCGCTAGTGAGAATCCGTTAATTGGCCCTTTGTGCGCCGAATCTTTATTTCGAAAATACAATACAAACGAAATGTCGACAATTCTTAAGTATTTATTGAATAATTGTTGTATTGTTTTATATATTTTTTTAATTAACACGTTAAGTTAGAAAAACTTTGTGCATTAATCGCAGATGAACGAGACTGCGGAACGTTTTACTATCGAGCGCGAAAAATTCCACAAGATACAAGTGCAGGATGAAATTCTGTTATTCGAAAAAATTGCCGCTCTCGCGGGGAATGTTACGAACGTAGTATTGCAGACAGATGTTAATAAAGTACACGAGATGGCCATAGAGGTGAAGAGAATTTGGAAATTGATGAGGGAATGTCAAGAATCAGCGTTATTACTGAACAAACGGCAGAAATTACTCGGTACAGACGTTGTGCTTTACAAACAATTGAACGAGCTGATGAAGGAATTCGAGCCGTATCAGACCTTATGGGTTACCGCATCTGGTAATTATATTGTCAGTGAAAGACGAGACGTGTATTGACATGAAAATAACAAAACTACGGAGAGATTTTTTTCAATGGAACTCGAGCATAAAGTCTCATTACAATTGAATTTATGCCGTTTTTATACGCTTATTTACAAAATGTTTGTGAATTTGAAACTGTAACGCGAGGAGCGAAAAACATAAGAATCTGGTCTCTATCACAATATATACTTTTATACATTTTTTTTATCGACAAATTAACGATAAAATTAAGAACTCATGTAGTTTCAAACTAACAAAAATGAAGAATTTAAATCCGTAAATACGAACCGATGCAAACTGATTGTTCGCGCATATACGAGATGCAAAATAAACATTCTATATGAAATCAAGAATTGAAATTTCAACTCGTATAACCATGTGTATTAAAATTTTCTATTAAAAATATAGATATATGTACGTACATATTTACTTCGCACAAACATCTGTGTTGTCTCGTATTTACCGGTTTAAATTCTTCATTTTACTGTTACTGTTTTGTTATTTTTTGAAACACACACAGAGTGGCTAAAATGGCAAGAGCTGTGGATGAACAGCTTTTTAATCAATGTCGACACGGATAAAATGAAAACTTTGATTAACGCGATATGCACAAATCTATGTCGCACTGTTTAAAAGCACTGGAAGAGAATCCAAGTAAATTGAGATATTTTTCTTGAAATTTTTATCGAGTGTGTCTCGTTTTTTTAATACAAATCACACATAACGGAGAAACTACCTTTCGTCGACGTACGAAAATGTGTTTTTTGTAGAAATAGCTGCCATAGCGCTCGTTGTAAAAAAACAAATTGATGCGTTCGAGCCTTGCGTCGGTGTGATGAAAGTCTTGCGAGATCCGGGAATGAAGACGCGACACTTTGAAGAATTTAGCGCGCAAACTAGTTTGTCGATAGCACTTACGCCAACTTTGACTTTTAAGAACTTGCTTGTTCAGGGCATAATGAACTACGAAGAAATAGTAAAATCTGTTGCGAGTGCCGCGGCGAAGGAATATTCGATAGAGCGCGCGCTGAGAATAAAATGCTGACCGAGTGGAAAACAATCGCGATGGAAGTTATCCCGTACAAAAATACGAGTGTGCCAAAAATTCAATAGTTTTTGTACATTTTTTAACGTTTTTAACAAATCCCGAATAAAAAACCACAATTTTATATTTAATATTTTCTACTTTTTTACATTCTCTCTCTTGACGCATTTCCAGCAACTTTCATCATGAAAATCTCCGACGAGATTGCCAATTTGTTGGACGACGATATATTTAACATTCGGCAAATTAGCTCGAGTTTTGCCAGTGCGATCTTTAAGAGCCAAATCGACGAGTGGGAGATTAAATTGCGATTAATTCAGGATGTGTGTGTGTGTGTGTGTGTGTGTGTGATTGAGTTGTAGATGGAAGTGCAAAAGTAAGTTTTTGTTCGCGTTTTCATTCTCTATGCCTAGAAATTAGTTAATTGGCGTATTAATTGGCGATAACATGCAGACAGTGGATGTCCTTAGAGCCGATATTCTCATCTGATGATATTAATCGACAACTGCCCGTGGAAACGCGAAAATTTCACATAATTGAACGTGACTGGCGAAGAATTATGCAAAACGCATACGATAGCCCATATGTATGTCAAACAAAATTTAATTACTCGCTATCGCGCTCGATTCTTCGACCCACGAACGGGAAGCGTTCGTCAAAAATTCTAAATAAAATGTTTGTTTAACTGAAAATGATTTCGTCGTTCGAAAAACATGTTTCATACTAAATTAAATTTACTTCGAATTTAAAAAATATTTTTTATACGAGAAAACAAACGCAGTTGTGTGTTTTTTTCTTTTATTATTTCGTGCGTGTGTTGTTAGTATTTTTTTTTTTTTTTTTTTTTTTTTTTTACGGTAAATGTAAAATCGTAAACCTTCGTGGAAAAAATAATTAAATGGTTTATCTCTTCTTGTGTTTCGTTAAATAGCGCGTTTCAAAAATAACATATATGCAAAGTATACACGCGCGCATTTTAGCAGATTGGTAGCAATTAATTGTTTCTCTTCGTGAAATTTTTTTTTCTTTTGAGACGATGTATTCGACTATTTGTTTACAACAAAATTTACACATTTACTGAATATCTATATACAAATACATATAGAATATCCGATCTCGGAACTTACGTCACACTTTCCAATCCGCAGATAATTACAACGTGCGCGGACAAGACGTTGTTACAGCGTCTGAAGGATTGTCTGTTAATCTGGAAATCATTCTGAAGGGTTTATCCGATTACCTGGAAACCAAACGAATGGTTTTCTCGCGTTTCTTCTTCCTGAGCGACAGCGAGCTGTTAGAGATTATCAGTCCAAGTACGTTCAGACGGTGCAACCATATCTGAAGAAGTGCTTTGAGAATATGAGAGAATTGAGGTTTTGAAGATGATCTTGAGATAACGAAGATGTATTCTATCGAATACGAGGAGGTCGCATTACGACCGCCAATCTATCCCGAGGGAAATGTCGAGGACTGGCTGGGGATGGTCGAGGTGACGATGCGTAACACCCTGTGAGAAATCATCGGCGAGTCTCTTCACGTAGTGGAAACGACATCGCGAAAGAAGTGGGTGTACATGTGGCCGGGTCAGGTTGTCGTCTGCGGCGGACAGACATACTGGACAGCTCACGTAGAAGAGGGGATTAGAAACGACACACTACGCGCGCGCTTTTTACAGTTTGACGTTGCAGCAAGTACGTGCGAATATTCAGATTCGTCTTTGTAAAATACACGAGACAAGAGATTTGCAAATCATGTAGTTTTTCTTCTGATTTTCATTGTGAATGAGATTTTCATTGCGTTTATATCCGGCTTGTAAAAAAGCCGTTGGCAACACATCGTAATTGAGAATATTAAAAAGAGCGCGTCTGTTTTTCTCTTATTTTCTTCTTCCAGGCGCGGTGTTGCGAATTTTTTTTGTGCGGTAGAGTTTATTAGGAAATGTGTCTTTCAATTTGTTATATTGTCAATATTTCTTTACACCGTTCTTTATTCTCTTATTTTTTTTTTTTTTTACAAAACATTTAATAATTATTTCAAAATCGTGGCTCAGCTTGCGGCTTTGCACTTTGCACTTCGCGCAACATTAACTCTTAAAATTTACGTGAAAAAAACCAGACGTTTTAAGGGAAAAGTCGCGAGTAGGTATGCGAAAAGTCACATACGTTTACACATCCCGTGTGTACCTTAAGCGTCAAAAGGAAATTTTAATATCAACGCTTGTTTATTATTCATGTATGAGCGAAACACGCGAACTGTAAAGCGTACATTTCTGCTTAAATGATATTTTTCCAGCTCGAGGCGCTGCGAAAATTAATACGCGGTTCGCAAACCGAGGTTCAAAGATTGATGCTAGAGGCTGTGATTACAATTGAAATGCACGCGCGAGATATTTTGCATAAATTGGTTCACGAAAGAATAACCAATGTCAACGATTTTGAATGGATCTCTCAATTACGATATTATTGTCGAGTCGAATCGAATCGGTAAGATCGAAAGAGTAAATAATGAAAAGCGATTTTGAGACAGTTCGTCGTATATGTAGAGAAAATTAAAAACGTAACTAAAGTCACGTGACAGGAAAGAGTAGAAAAACAACACGTGAAAAT